>NW_028233699.1:557500-597500 GCF_054856555.1 Leptonotus elevatus
ATTAGCTGGAGTTAGGCCTTTAGGATTTAGGGCTATGAAATTAATCAGGGTTTCTATAACTCCCTCCACTGGTTGGGTTTATGGTTTAAAACAAAGCAGGATTTATATAGGACCCACCATGGTTGAGGTTAGGTTTTCAGACCGGGATAGGGTGTACACAGAAACCGAAAACAGGGCTCGCACCAGACTCAACGTGGTTGAGGTTAGGCATTTGTGCTGGGGAAAGTTGAACACCATACCTGAGACAGGTTGGGGTTAGGGTTAGGGTTGGGGTTAGGGCTGGGGTTAGGGCTGGGGCTAGGGTTGAGGTTAGGGCTGGGGCTAGGGTTGGGTTTAGGGCTGGGGTTAGGGTTAGGGCCAGGGCTGGGGTTAAGGTTGAGGTTAGGGTTGGGGTTAGGGTTAAGGTTAGGGTTGGGGTTAGGGTTGAGGTTAGGGTTGAGGTTAGGGCTGGGGTTAGGGTTAGGGCTGGGGTTAGGGTTAGGGCCAGGGTTGGGGTTAGGGCCAGGGTTGGGGTTAGGGTTGAGGTTAGGGTTGGGGTTAGGGTTGGGGTTAGGGTTGGGGCTAGGGCTGAGGCTAGGGTCGGGGCTAGGGTTGGGGTCAGGGTTGAGGTTAGGGTTAGGGATAAGGGATAGGGGCTAGGGTTGGGGTTAGGGATAAGGGCTGGATTTTAACCTCCCATGAAACCATAATTAGCCCCACAAAAAAGGTCCAAAAACAAGTATTTTTAAATTAAGTGAAAAATTATTATTACTGTAATGATTACAGCAGGGTATTAGTTTCTATTTCCATTCCCAGATTAGCTGGGGTTAGGGTTGAGGTTAGGGTTGGGGTTAGGGTTGAGGTTAGGGTTGGGGTTAGGGTTGAGGTTAGGGCTAGGATTGAGGTTAGGGTTGGGGTTAGGGTTGAGGTTAGGGTTGGGGTCAGGGTTGAGGTTAGGGATAGGGGCTAGGGTTGGGGTTAGGGATAGGGGCTAGGGTTGGGGTTAGGGATAAGGGCTGGATTTTAACCTCCCATGAAACCATAATTAGCCCCACAAAAAAGGTCCAAAAACAAATATTTTTAAATTAAGTGAAAAATTATTATTACTGTAATGATTACAGCAGGGTATTAGTTTCTATTTCCATTATCAGATTTATAGTGTCCCTGCTGTGATTTAGGGTAGGAACACCTCATCAGTAATGAACCTTGAGATCATAGGGTGTTTCGGCCATTATCACTAGACACCCTCACCCAAGGACGGCCCCTCCAGAGTTGATCAAGCTCCGGGGTGTGTTCCTCTATTTTAAATCCAATTCAATTGATCTCCTTCAATTCTTCTGTTATCCAAGTCCATTGTAAGCAATTGTACACTTAGTGAAAAAAACATCCATGTAATACCCCATTTGGAAATTGTATTTTAAATTTGTCCTATTTTATGTTTAAACTATGACATGTGAAGTTCATTGTCCAACAAGGTCCCATAAAAATCATTCCATGCTTTGATAGATTTTTGCCATTTTCTCCCGTTTCATTGTCATCTTGCTTTTTAGTGAAATGTCTCCCTCTATTGGTGACCTTTCGGGATTACCCCAGAGGCTAATGGAGTTTATGCAAGACCATCGACCTGCTTTTTTCAAACCCAGTCTTTAGTACCTGTTTTTCACTCCCAAGGGAGCTGAAATTGTCAGTCCGACCTTGTGTCCTGTCCAGAAGTTTTTACATCAAACATACGGCATTTCATTATATACCATTTAAGTGGTACCCATTATACCCCTTCTATGAAGTAAAGTATTATCTCCCTCCCTAACTGATTTTCATCCTCAGTTTTGTATATGTTTTATGCTCAGATGTATAAAAGGTACTCACCTTCAGCCGAGGGCAGTTGCCGTAGGATGAATCGTTCTCAATTGTAACTAATATGTTGCTACAGGAGCGATTATCACCAAAAGATGTCGCTAAAGAACAGAAGTTAGGTTTTAGGCAGGTGTAGGGCGAGCTAAGAGAGAGAGAGAGAGAGAGAGAGAGAGAGACAGAGAGACAGGGAGAGAGAGAGAGAGAGGGAGTGCGAGAGAGAGAAAGAGCGAGAGAGAGAGCAAGAGAGAGAGGGAGAAAGAGAGAGAGAGAGAGAGAGAGAAAAAAAGAGAGAGAGAGAGAGAAAAAAGTTATTACCAGAAAAAAGGAAGGAGGGAGGGAGAGAACGAGAGAAACAAAACGAGAAAAAATCAAAAAATAAATGGAGATCAAATTAGGGTAATGTACAGTGGATAAGAAGAGAAAGAGAGAAAAAGACAAAGGGAAAGGCCAAGAGAGAAAGGGAAAGAGAGAGAAGGGGAAAGAGAACGAAGGAAAGAAAGAGATAAGGCAAAAGTCAGAAAGAAAGAGAAAGTTGGAAAAGTACCAGTGCTACATTACACCGCAAAGCCCCTGGTATTCAAAACTGCATAAGAAATACACCAGAACAGACTGCATGTACTTACCAATCTGGATCAGGATGGTTTGTCCTAACCACCGAGACGAAAAATCCCCGGAGGTCATTCTTATCAGTACCATTTAAAATTACGGTGTCAAACTCTTATAATTTTTCTTCAAATAAACCCTCGGGTTTTAATCTCTAATATCACCTTTAGTTATTAAATCCAAATTCTCAGAATCCAATCCATTTATACCAACGATTTAAAGCCCTATTTTAAAACGGAATATGCAGTGTGTTCTGGGTAATTTCCACGAACTCCCCTCCAACTCCTCCCTAACCTGAGAACCCCAATTATGCAAATTTCTCCATATCAAACGGTTTGCCAATTAAGAAACGATTTGACCCTAATGTGATTTTCTTTCAACCATTTTGTTATTTCCAAATCAAAGTTCCTAAGAGAAACAAAATTTCCATGTTAATGTTTTATAATGACCAATAAATCAAATTCAATCATAATGTGATTTTCTTTCCATCAGAAATCCCTAACAATTCGAAGTTCTTTTAAGAGAACTATGAATTCCATATTGTGTAAAAATTACCTTATAATCACATACTTTCTTAAGGCCATTAAGACTTTCCAGTTTTATGGTTATTTGTCCATAAGTGTTACTTTTTATATTCATTTGGAGTCCATATATTGAACCCTACCGCCATCCAGTGGTCAACCTGAGAAATCGTTCAAATTAAACCAATCTCTCCTGCATACAGAAGGAGTCAGAAAACGAGTTAGTTAGAAGAAAATTCCAAAGGTTATTAATTAAATCCTTGAGTTCAAATTTATTTTAATGAGGAAGGAAGAGAGAGAGAGAAAAGAAAAATAGAAGAAATAGTGAGAAACAGTGATGCCGGGGAGAAAGAAAAGAGAGAGAGTGTGTGTGTGTGTGTGTGCGTGTGGGGGGAAGAAAGAGTGGGAGGAAATGAATCTTTGAGAAGGAGAGGTTAGAGTCTCGGAGAGGGGTCTGTACGGACCGAGCCCTCCGTAGCCGGACCGGGCTGGCGACTCTAACCTCCCACTGACTCCCTCCTATTCTGAGGGAAGAACGGGAAGAAGAGTGAAAGTAGTCCAACATACCAATTTTTTTATTTTATTATTTTTATTATATACAAAAGTCATCAGGGATACAATGATTTATTTGTGTGAGACTCACCTCTAGTTGATATTATAAAGAGTCCCCTATGTGAAAAAGATGTATCCTCCACCATCGGATTGCGCAATCCTAATAATCTGAATATTGACTTTAATATATCTCCCCCTACCTGTGTGTCAAGGCCAAAGTTTTAACTCAAAGTCTGAAGTTCGTGTGGTTTGTCCACCTTATTACAATCCGTGTTACTATTCCTGTATTAATTAAACTGCTTAGACCTTTGTTTCTCTTGAAAAAGAGGAGGTGTCAGAACCAGTCCTGTTTCACTCTGCTGAGGTCCCTATTAGTCCATCTTTTTGCGGCCTAATTTGACTCAACACGGGAAATCTCCCTCGGTCCGGACCCGGACAGGATTGACAGATTAACAGCTCTTAGCCGTAAGACCCTTAGTTTTTTCTACCGCCTACGTCATACAGTCCGTGTAGTGTTCCTCTAATGTCTGAATAGTCGAATGTGTCCATGTTTCGGAGTCTATTTTGGACTGGAGCTGTAGCGTTAGTTCGTTTTAAATGATGTTCAGCCTTGATATATTCCCTGTTTACATACATAATAACACGTACGTATAACAGTATATTTAAATTACATGGTGAGACACATACTGCTTTGACCGAGTCCGACCCTCCGAAGGCTCTGGCTGGGTTAGGTTTTTGGAAAGGGGTTAACTCCCGAGTACCTCCCGCCTCATCATTAGACTGGACGGTTGTCAAGATACCCAGGGCAAGGCACTGGCCGGCGCTCGTTATTCTGCAACTCTTGTGCTTATGTCTCACCTCGGTTTCATACAAATTCTTAATAACCAAAATGTGTTTGGCTCTTGTTGAACCTGTACTCTTCATAATCATTTCCCTTTTTGAGAAACCCATCCAATAATCCCTACCAAACGGTATCAAAGCCAAGTTCTCCACGGTTATTATTCGAGGTGTTACCCACTGTGATTGGATTAGCTGGAGTTAGGCCTTTAGGATTTAGGGCTATGAAATTAATCAGGGTTTCTATAACTCCCTCCACTGGTTGGGTTATCATTTCCCTTTTTGAGAAACCCATCCAATAATCCCTACCAAACGGTATCAAAGCCAAGTTCTCCACGGTCGTCCGTCTAGCTAAGGTTATTATTCGAGGTGTCACACACTGTGATTGGATTAGCTGGAGTTAGGCCTTTAGGATTTAGGGCTATGAAATTAATCAGGGTTTCTATAACTCCCTCCACTGGTTGGGTTTATGGTTTAAAACAAAGCAGGATTTATATAGGACCCACCATGGTTGAGGTTAGGTTTTCAGACCGGGATAGGGTGTACACAGAAACCGAAAACAGGGCTCGCACCAGACTCAACGTGGTTGAGGTTAGGCATTTGTGCTGGGGAAAGTTGAACACCATACCTGAGACAGGTTGGGGTTAGGGTTAGGGTTGGGGTTAGGGCTGGGGTTAGGGCTAGGGTTAGGGCTGGGGCTAGGGTTGAGGTTAGGGCTGGGGCTAGGGTTGGGTTTAGGGCTGGGGTTAGGGTTAGGGCCAGGGCTGGGGTTAAGGTTGAGGTTAGGGTTGGGGTTAGGGTTAAGGTTAGGGTTGGGGTTAGGGTTGAGGTTAGGGCTGGGGTTAGGGTTAGGGCTGGGGTTAGGGTTAGGGCCAGGGTTGGGGTTAGGGCCAGGGTTGGGGTTAGGGTTGAGGTTAGGGTTGGGGTTAGGGTTGGGGTTAGGGTTGGGGCTAGGGTCGGGGCTAGGGTTGGGGTCAGGGTTGGGGTTAGGGTTAGGGTTAGGGTTAGGGTTAGGGTTAGGGTTAGGGTTAGGTTTTTGGAAAGGGGTTAACTCCAGAGTACCTCCCGCCTCATCATTAGACTGGACGGTTGTCAAGATACCCAGGGCAAGGCACTGGCCGGCGCTCGTTATTCTGCAACTCTTGTGCTTATGTCTCACCTCGGTTTCATACAAATTCTTAATAACCAAAATGTGTTTGGCTCTTGTTGAACCTGTACTCTTCATAATCATTTCCCTTTTTGAGAAACCCATCCAATAATCCCTACCAAACGGTATCAAAGCCAAGTTCTCCACGGTTATTATTCGAGGTGTTACCCACTGTGATTGGATTAGCTGGAGTTAGGCCTTTAGGATTTAGGGCTATGAAATTAATCAGGGTTTCTATAACTCCCTCCACTGGTTGGGTTATCATTTCCCTTTTTGAGAAACCCATCCAATAATCCCTACCAAACGGTATCAAAGCCAAGTTCTCCACGGTCGTCCGTCTAGCTAAGGTTATTATTCGAGGTGTCACACACTGTGATTGGATTAGCTGGAGTTAGGCCTTTAGGATTTAGGGCTATGAAATTAATCAGGGTTTCTATAACTCCCTCCACTGGTTGGGTTTATGGTTTAAAACAAAGCAGGATTTATATAGGACCCACCATGGTTGAGGTTAGGTTTTCAGACCGGGATAGGGTGTACACAGAAACCGAAAACAGGGCTCGCACCAGACTCAACGTGGTTGAGGTTAGGCATTTGTGCTGGGGAAAGTTGAACACCATACCTGAGACAGGTTGGGGTTAGGGTTAGGGTTGGGGTTAGGGCTGGGGTTAGGGCTAGGGTTAGGGCTGGGGCTAGGGTTGAGGTTAGGGCTGGGGCTAGGGTTGGGTTTAGGGCTGGGGTTAGGGTTAGGGCCAGGGCTGGGGTTAAGGTTGAGGTTAGGGTTGGGGTTAGGGTTAAGGTTAGGGTTGGGGTTAGGGTTGAGGTTAGGGTTGAGGTTAGGGCTGGGGTTAGGGCTGGGGTTAGGGTTAGGGCTGGGGTTAGGGTTAGGGCCAGGGTTGGGGTTAGGGCCAGGGTTGGGGTTAGGGTTGAGGTTAGGGTTGGGGTTAGGGTTGGGGTTAGGGTTGGGGCTAGGGCTGAGGCTAGGGTCGGGGCTAGGGTTGGGGTCAGGGTTGAGGTTAGGGTTAGGGATAAGGGATAGGGGCTAGGGTTGGGGTTAGGGATAAGGGCTGGATTTTAACCTCCCATGAAACCATAATTAGCCCCACAAAAAAGGTCCAAAAACAAGTATTTTTAAATTAAGTGAAAAATTATTATTACTGTAATGATTACAGCAGGGTATTAGTTTCTATTTCCATTCCCAGATTAGCTGGGGTTAGGGTTGAGGTTAGGGTTGGGGTTAGGGTTGAGGTTAGGGTTGGGGTTAGGGTTGAGGTTAGGGTTGGGGTCAGGGTTGAGGTTAGGGATAGGGGCTAGGGTTGGGGTTAGGGATAGGGGCTAGGGTTGGGGTTAGGGATAAGGGCTGGATTTTAACCTCCCATGAAACCATAATTAGCCCCACAAAAAAGGTCCAAAAACAAATATTTTTAAATTAAGTGAAAAATTATTATTACTGTAATGATTACAGCAGGGTATTAGTTTCTATTTCCATTATCAGATTTATAGTGTCCCTGCTGTGATTTAGGGTAGGAACACCTCATCAGTAATGAACCTTGAGATCATAGGGTGTTTCGGCCATTATCACTAGACACCCTCACCCAAGGACGGCCCCTCCAGAGTTGATCAAGCTCCGGGGTGTGTTCCTCTATTTTAAATCCAATTCAATTGATCTCCTTCAATTCTTCTGTTATCCAAGTCCATTGTAAGCAATTGTACACTTAGTGAAAAAAACATCCATGTAATACCCCATTTGGAAATTGTATTTTAAATTTGTCCTATTTTATGTTTAAACTATGACATGTGAAGTTCATTGTCCAACAAGGTCCCATAAAAATCATTCCATGCTTTGATAGATTTTTGCCATTTTCTCCCGTTTCATTGTCATCTTGCTTTTTAGTGAAATGTCTCCCTCTATTGGTGACCTTTCGGGATTACCCCAGAGGCTAATGGAGTTTATGCAAGACCATCGACCTGCTTTTTTCAAACCCAGTCTTTAGTACCTGTTTTTCACTCCCAAGGGAGCTGAAATTGTCAGTCCGACCTTGTGTCCTGTCCAGAAGTTTTTACATCAAACATACGGCATTTCATTATATACCATTTAAGTGGTACCCATTATACCCCTTCTATGAAGTAAAGTATTATCTCCCTCCCTAACTGATTTTCATCCTCAGTTTTGTATATGTTTTATGCTCAGATGTATAAAAGGTACTCACCTTCAGCCGAGGGCAGTTGCCGTAGGATGAATCGTTCTCAATTGTAACTAATATGTTGCTACAGGAGCGATTATCACCAAAAGATGTCGCTAAAGAACAGAAGTTAGGTTTTAGGCAGGTGTAGGGCGAGCTAAGAGAGAGAGAGAGAGAGAGAGAGAGAGACAGGGAGAGAGAGAGAGAGAGGGAGTGCGAGAGAGAGAAAGAGCGAGAGAGAGAGCAAGAGAGAGAGAGAGCAAGAGAGAGAGGGAGAAAGAGAGAGAGAGAGAGAAAAAAAGAGAGAGAGAGAGAGAAAAAAGTTATTACCAGAAAAAAGGAAGGAGGGAGGGAGAGAACGAGAGAAACAAAACGAGAAAAAATCAAAAAATAAATGGAGATCAAATTAGGGTAATGTACAGTGGATAAGAAGAGAAAGAGAGAAAAAGACAAAGGGAAAGGCCAAGAGAGAAAGGGAAAGAGAGAGAAGGGGAAAGAGAACGAAGGAAAGAAAGAGATAAGGCAAAAGTCAGAAAGAAAGAGAAAGTTGGAAAAGTACCAGTGCTACATTACACCGCAAAGCCCCTGGTATTCAAAACTGCATAAGAAATACACCAGAACAGACTGCATGTACTTACCAATCTGGATCAGGATGGTTTGTCCTAACCACCGAGACGAAAAATCCCCGGAGGTCATTCTTATCAGTACCATTTAAAATTACGGTGTCAAACTCTTATAATTTTTCTTCAAATAAACCCTCGGGTTTTAATCTCTAATATCACCTTTAGTTATTAAATCCAAATTCTCAGAATCCAATCCATTTATACCAACGATTTAAAGCCCTATTTTAAAACGGAATATGCAGTGTGTTCTGGGTAATTTCCACGAACTCCCCTCCAACTCCTCCCTAACCTGAGAACCCCAATTATGCAAATTTCTCCATATCAAACGGTTTGCCAATTAAGAAACGATTTGACCCTAATGTGATTTTCTTTCAACCATTTTGTTATTTCCAAATCAAAGTTCCTAAGAGAAACAAAATTTCCATGTTAATGTTTTATAATGACCAATAAATCAAATTCAATCATAATGTGATTTTCTTTCCATCAGAAATCCCTAACAATTCGAAGTTCTTTTAAGAGAACTATGAATTCCATATTGTGTAAAAATTACCTTATAATCACATACTTTCTTAAGGCCATTAAGACTTTCCAGTTTTATGGTTATTTGTCCATAAGTGTTACTTTTTATATTCATTTGGAGTCCATATATTGAACCCTACCGCCATCCAGTGGTCAACCTGAGAAATCGTTCAAATTAAACCAATCTCTCCTGCATACAGAAGGAGTCAGAAAACGAGTTAGTTAGAAGAAAATTCCAAAGGTTATTAATTAAATCCTTGAGTTCAAATTTATTTTAATGAGGAAGGAAGAGAGAGAGAGAAAAGAAAAATAGAAGAAATAGTGAGAAACAGTGATGCCGGGGAGAAAGAAAAGAGAGAGAGTGTGTGTGTGTGTGTGTGTGCGTGTGGGGGGAAGAAAGAGTGGGAGGAAATGAATCTTTGAGAAGGAGAGGTTAGAGTCTCGGAGAGGGGTCTGTACGGACCGAGCCCTCCGTAGCCGGACCGGGCTGGCGACTCTAACCTCCCACTGACTCCCTCCTATTCTGAGGGAAGAACGGGAAGAAGAGTGAAAGTAGTCCAACATACCAATTTTTTTATTTTATTATTTTTATTATATACAAAAGTCATCAGGGATACAATGATTTATTTGTGTGAGGCTCACCTCTAGTTGATATTATAAAGAGTCCCCTATGTGAAAAAGATGTATCCTCCACCATCGGATTGCGCAATCCTAATAATCTGAATATTGACTTTAATATATCTCCCCCTACCTGTGTGTCAAGGCCAAAGTTTTAACTCAAAGTCTGAAGTTCGTGTGGTTTGTCCACCTTATTACAATCCGTGTTACTATTCCTGTATTAATTAAACTGCTTAGACCTTTGTTTCTCTTGAAAAAGAGGAGGTGTCAGAACCAGTCCTGTTTCACTCTGCTGAGGTCCCTATTAGTCCATCTTTTTGCGGCCTAATTTGACTCAACACGGGAAATCTCCCTCGGTCCGGACCCGGACAGGATTGACAGATTAACAGCTCTTAGCCGTAAGACCCTTAGTTTTTTCTACCGCCTACGTCATACAGTCCGTGTAGTGTTCCTCTAATGTCTGAATAGTCGAATGTGTCCATGTTTCGGAGTCTATTTTGGACTGGAGCTGTAGCGTTAGTTCGTTTTAAATGATGTTCAGCCTTGATATATTCCCTGTTTACATACATAATAACACGTACGTATAACAGTATATTTAAATTACATGGTGAGACACATACTGCTTTGACCGAGTCCGACCCTCCGAAGGCTCTGGCTGGGTTAGGTTTTTGGAAAGGGGTTAACTCCCGAGTACCTCCCGCCTCATCATTAGACTGGACGGTTGTCAAGATACCCAGGGCAAGGCACTGGCCGGCGCTCGTTATTCTGCAACTCTTGTGCTTATGTCTCACCTCGGTTTCATAAAAATTCTTAATAACCAAAATGTGTTTGGCTCTTGTTGAACCTGTACTCTTCATAATCATTTCCCTTTTTGAGAAACCCATCCAATAATCCCTACCAAACGGTATCAAAGCCAAGTTCTCCACGGTTATTATTCGAGGTGTTACCCACTGTGATTGGATTAGCTGGAGTTAGGCCTTTAGGATTTAGGGCTATGAAATTAATCAGGGTTTCTATAACTCCCTCCACTGGTTGGGTTATCATTTCCCTTTTTGAGAAACCCATCCAATAATCCCTACCAAACGGTATCAAAGCCAAGTTCTCCACGGTCGTCCGTCTAGCTAAGGTTATTATTCGAGGTGTCACACACTGTGATTGGATTAGCTGGAGTTAGGCCTTTAGGATTTAGGGCTATGAAATTAATCAGGGTTTCTATAACTCCCTCCACTGGTTGGGTTTATGGTTTAAAACAAAGCAGGATTTATATAGGACCCACCATGGTTGAGGTTAGGTTTTCAGACCGGGATAGGGTGTACACAGAAACCGAAAACAGGGCTCGCACCAGACTCAACGTGGTTGAGGTTAGGCATTTGTGCTGGGGAAAGTTGAACACCATACCTGAGACAGGTTGGGGTTAGGGTTAGGGTTGGGGTTAGGGCTGGGGTTAGGGCTAGGGTTAGGGCTGGGGCTAGGGTTGAGGTTAGGGCTGGGGCTAGGGTTGGGTTTAGGGCTGGGGTTAGGGTTAGGGCCAGGGCTGGGGTTAAGGTTGAGGTTAGGGTTGGGGTTAGGGTTAAGGTTAGGGTTGGGGTTAGGGTTGGGGTTAGGGTTGGGGCTAGGGTCGGGGCTAGGGTCGGGGCTAGGGTTGGGGTCAGGGTTGGGGTCAGGGTTAGGGTTAGGGTTAGGGTTAGGGTTAGGGTTAGGGTTAGGGTTAGGTTTTTGGAAAGGGGTTAACTCCCGAGTACCTCCCGCCTCATCATTAGACTGGACGGTTGTCAAGATACCCAGGGCAAGGCACTGGCCGGCGCTCGTTATTCTGCAACTCTTGTGCTTATGTCTCACCTCGGTTTCATACAAATTCTTAATAACCAAAATGTGTTTGGCTCTTGTTGAACCTGTACTCTTCATAATCATTTCCCTTTTTGAGAAACCCATCCAATAATCCCTACCAAACGGTATCAAAGCCAAGTTCTCCACGGTTATTATTCGAGGTGTTACCCACTGTGATTGGATTAGCTGGAGTTAGGCCTTTAGGATTTAGGGCTATGAAATTAATCAGGGTTTCTATAACTCCCTCCACTGGTTGGGTTATCATTTCCCTTTTTGAGAAACCCATCCAATAATCCCTACCAAACGGTATCAAAGCCAAGTTCTCCACGGTCGTCCGTCTAGCTAAGGTTATTATTCGAGGTGTCACACACTGTGATTGGATTAGCTGGAGTTAGGCCTTTAGGATTTAGGGCTATGAAATTAATCAGGGTTTCTATAACTCCCTCCACTGGTTGGGTTTATGGTTTAAAACAAAGCAGGATTTATATAGAACCCACCATGGTTGAGGTTAGGTTTTCAGACCGGGATAGGGTGTACACAGAAACCGAAAACAGGGCTCGCACCAGACTCAACGTGGTTGAGGTTAGGCATTTGTGCTGGGGAAAGTTGAACACCATACCTGAGACAGGTTGGGGTTAGGGTTAGGGTTGGGGTTAGGGCTGGGGTTAGGGCTAGGGTTAGGGCTGGGGCTAGGGTTGAGGTTAGGGCTGGGGCTAGGGTTGGGTTTAGGGCTGGGGTTAGGGTTAGGGCCAGGGCTGGGGTTAAGGTTGAGGTTAGGGTTGGGGTTAGGGTTAAGGTTAGGGTTGGGGTTAGAGTTGAGGTTAGGGTTGAGGTTAGGGCTGGGGTTAGGGCTGGGGTTAGGGCTGGGGTTAGGGTTAGGGCCAGGGTTGGGGTTAGGGCCAGGGTTGGGGTTAGGGTTGAGGTTAGGGTTGGGGTTAGGGTTGGGGTTAGGGTTGGGGCTAGGGCTGAGGCTAGGGTCGGGGCTAGGGTTGGGGTCAGGGTTGAGGTTAGGGTTAGGGATAAGGGATAGGGGCTAGGGTTGGGGTTAGGGATAAGGGCTGGATTTTAACCTCCCATGAAACCATAATTAGCCCCACAAAAAAGGTCCAAAAACAAGTATTTTTAAATTAAGTGAAAAATTATTATTACTGTAATGATTACAGCAGGGTATTAGTTTCTATTTCCATTCCCAGATTAGCTGGGGTTAGGGTTGAGGTTAGGGTTGGGGTTAGGGTTGAGGTTAGGGTTGGGGTTAGGGTTGAGGTTAGGGCTAGGGTTGAGGTTAGGGTTGGGGTCAGGGTTGAGGTTAGGGATAGGGGCTAGGGTTGGGGTTAGGGATAGGGGCTAGGGTTGGGGTTAGGGATAAGGGCTGGATTTTAACCTCCCATGAAACCATAATTAGCCCCACAAAAAAGGTCCAAAAACAAATATTTTTAAATTAAGTGAAAAATTATTATTACTGTAATGATTACAGCAGGGTATTAGTTTCTATTTCCATTATCAGATTTATAGTGTCCCTGCTGTGATTTAGGGTAGGAACACCTCATCAGTAATGAACCTTGAGATCATAGGGTGTTTCGGCCATTATCACTAGACACCCTCACCCAAGGACGGCCCCTCCAGAGTTGATCAAGCTCCGGGGTGTGTTCCTCTATTTTAAATCCAATTCAATTGATCTCCTTCAATTCTTCTGTTATCCAAGTCCATTGTAAGCAATTGTACACTTAGTGAAAAAAACATCCATGTAATACCCCATTTGGAAATTGTATTTTAAATTTGTCCTATTTTATGTTTAAACTATGACATGTGAAGTTCATTGTCCAACAAGGTCCCATAAAAATCATTCCATGCTTTGATAGATTTTTGCCATTTTCTCCCGTTTCATTGTCATCTTGCTTTTTAGTGAAATGTCTCCCTCTATTGGTGACCTTTCGGGATTACCCCAGAGGCTAATGGAGTTTATGCAAGACCATCGACCTGCTTTTTTCAAACCCAGTCTTTAATACCTGTTTTTCACTCCCAAGGGAGCTGAAATTGTCAGTCCGACCTTGTGTCCTGTCCAGAAGTTTTTACATCAAACATACGGCATTTCATTATATACCATTTAAGTGGTACCCATTATACCCCTTCTATGAAGTAAAGTATTATCTCCCTCCCTAACTGATTTTCATCCTCAGTTTTGTATATGTTTTATGCTCAGATGTATAAAAGGTACTCACCTTCAGCCGAGGGCAGTTGCCGTAGGATGAATCGTTCTCAATTGTAACTAATATGTTGCTACAGGAGCGATTATCACCAAAAGATGTCGCTAAAGAACAGAAGTTAGGTTTTAGGCAGGTGTAGGGCGAGCTAAGAGAGAGAGAGAGAGAGAGAGAGAGAGACAGAGAGACAGGGAGAGAGAGAGAGAGAGGGAGTGCGAGAGAGAGGGAGTGCGAGAGAGAGAGCAAGAGAGAGAGAGCAAGAGAGAGAGGGAGAAAGAGAGAGAGAGAGAGAAAAAAAGAGAGAGAGAGAGAGAAAAAAGTTATTACCAGAAAAAAGGAAGGAGGGAGGGAGAGAACGAGAGAAACAAAACGAGAAAAAATCAAAAAATAAATGGAGATCAAATTAGGGTAATGTACAGTGGATAAGAAGAGAAAGAGAGAAAAAGACAAAGGGAAAGGCCAAGAGAGAAAGGGAAAGAGAGAGAAGGGGAAAGAGAACGAAGGAAAGAAAGAGATAAGGCAAAAGTCAGAAAGAAAGAGAAAGTTGGAAAAGTACCAGTGCTACATTACACCGCAAAGCCCCATGTATTCAAAACTGCATAAGAAATACACCAGAACAGACTGCATGTACTTACCAATCAGGATCAGGATGGTTTGTCCTAACCACCGAGACGAAAAATCCCCGGAGGTCATTCTTATCAGTACCATTTAAAATTACGGTGTCAAACTCTTATAATTTTTCTTCAAATAAACCCTCGGGTTTTAATCTCTAATATCACCTTTAGTTATTAAATCCAAATTCTCAGAATCCAATCCATTTATACCAACGATTTAAAGCCCTATTTTAAAACGGAATATGCAGTGTGTTCTGGGTAATTTCCACGAACTCCCCTCCAACTCCTCCCTAACCTGAGAACCCCAATTATGCAAATTTCTCCATATCAAACGGTTTGCCAATTAAGAAACGATTTGACCCTAATGTGATTTTCTTTCAACCATTTTGTTATTTCCAAATCAAAGTTCCTAAGAGAAACAAAATTTCCATGTTAATGTTTTATAATGACCAATAAATCAAATTCAATCATAATGTGATTTTCTTTCCATCAGAAATCCCTAACAATTCGAAGTTCTTTTAAGAGAACTATGAATTCCATATTGTGTAAAAATTACCTTATAATCACATACTTTCTTAAGGCCATTAAGACTTTCCAGTTTTATGGTTATTTGTCCATAAGTGTTACTTTTTATATTCATTTGGAGTCCATATATTGAACCCTACCGCCATCCAGTGGTCAACCTGAGAAATCGTTCAAATTAAACCAATCTCTCCTGCATACAGAAGGAGTCAGAAAACGAGTTAGTTAGAAGAAAATTCCAAAGGTTATTAATTAAATCCTTGAGTTCAAATTTATTTTAATGAGGAAGGAAGAGAGAGAGAGAAAAGAAAAATAGAAGAAATAGTGAGAAACAGTGATGCCGGGGAGAAAGAAAAGAGAGAGAGTGTGTGTGTGTGTGTGTGTGCGTGTGGGGGGAAGAAAGAGTGGGAGGAAATGAATCTTTGAGAAGGAGAGGTTAGAGTCTCGGAGAGGGGTCTGTACGGACCGAGCCCTCCGTAGCCGGACCGGGCTGGCGACTCTAACCTCCCACTGACTCCCTCCTATTCTGAGGGAAGAACGGGAAGAAGAGTGAAAGTAGTCCAACATACCAATTTTTTTATTTTATTATTTTTATTATATACAAAAGTCATCAGGGATACAATGATTTATTTGTGTGAGGCTCACCTCTAGTTGATATTATAAAGAGTCCCCTATGTGAAAAAGATGTATCCTCCACCATCGGATTGCGCAATCCTAATAATCTGAATATTGACTTTAATATATCTCCCCCTACCTGTGTGTCAAGGCCAAAGT
The DNA here is from genome assembly GCF_054856555.1 of Leptonotus elevatus. Classification (NCBI taxonomy): domain Eukaryota; kingdom Metazoa; phylum Chordata; class Actinopteri; order Syngnathiformes; family Syngnathidae; genus Leptonotus; species Leptonotus elevatus. The sequence goes on from NW_028233699.1 coordinate 572,872, forward strand.
TTTAACTCAAAGTCTGAAGTTCGTGTGGTTTGTCCACCTTATTACAATCCGTGTTACTATTCCTGTATTAATTAAACTGCTTAGACCTTTGTTTCTCTTGAAAAAGAGGAGGTGTCAGAACCAGTCCTGTTTCACTCTGCTGAGGTCCCTATTAGTCCATCTTTTTGCGGCCTAATTTGACTCAACACGGGAAATCTCCCTCGGTCCGGACCCGGACAGGATTGACAGATTAACAGCTCTTAGCCGTAAGACCCTTAGTTTTTTCTACCGCCTACGTCATACAGTCCGTGTAGTGTTCCTCTAATGTCTGAATAGTCGAATGTGTCCATGTTTCGGAGTCTATTTTGGACTGGAGCTGTAGCGTTAGTTCGTTTTAAATGATGTTCAGCCTTGATATATTCCCTGTTTACATACATAATAACACGTACGTATAACAGTATATTTAAATTACATGGTGAGACACATACTGCTTTGACCGAGTCCGACCCTCCGAAGGCTCTGGCTGGGTTAGGTTTTTGGAAAGGGGTTAACTCCCGAGTACCTCCCGCCTCATCATTAGACTGGACGGTTGTCAAGATACCCAGGGCAAGGCACTGGCCGGCGCTCGTTATTCTGCAACTCTTGTGCTTATGTCTCACCTCGGTTTCATACAAATTCTTAATAACCAAAATGTGTTTGGCTCTTGTTGAACCTGTACTCTTCATAATCATTTCCCTTTTTGAGAAACCCATCCAATAATCCCTACCAAACGGTATCAAAGCCAAGTTCTCCACGGTTATTATTCGAGGTGTTACCCACTGTGATTGGATTAGCTGGAGTTAGGCCTTTAGGATTTAGGGCTATGAAATTAATCAGGGTTTCTATAACTCCCTCCACTGGTTGGGTTATCATTTCCCTTTTTGAGAAACCCATCCAATAATCCCTACCAAACGGTATCAAAGCCAAGTTCTCCACGGTCGTCCGTCTAGCTAAGGTTATTATTCGAGGTGTCACACACTGTGATTGGATTAGCTGGAGTTAGGCCTTTAGGATTTAGGGCTATGAAATTAATCAGGGTTTCTATAACTCCCTCCACTGGTTGGGTTTATGGTTTAAAACAAAGCAGGATTTATATAGGACCCACCATGGTTGAGGTTAGGTTTTCAGACCGGGATAGGGTGTACACAGAAACCGAAAACAGGGCTCGCACCAGACTCAACGTGGTTGAGGTTAGGCATTTGTGCTGGGGAAAGTTGAACACCATACCTGAGACAGGTTGGGGTTAGGGTTAGGGTTGGGGTTAGGGCTGGGGTTAGGGCTAGGGTTAGGGCTGGGGCTAGGGTTGAGGTTAGGGCTGGGGCTAGGGTTGGGTTTAGGGCTGGGGTTAGGGTTAGGGCCAGGGCTGGGGTTAAGGTTGAGGTTAGGGTTGGGGTTAGGGTTAAGGTTAGGGTTGGGGTTAGGGTTGAGGTTAGGGCTGGGGTTAGGGTTAGGGCTGGGGTTAGGGTTAGGGCCAGGGTTGGGGTTAGGGCCAGGGTTGGGGTTAGGGTTGAGGTTAGGGTTGGGGTTAGGGTTGGGGTTAGGGTTGGGGCTAGGGTCGGGGCTAGGGTTGGGGTCAGGGTTGGGGTTAGGGTTAGGGTTAGGGTTAGGGTTAGGGTTAGGGTTAGGGTTAGGTTTTTGGAAAGGGGTTAACTCCCGAGTACCTCCCGCCTCATCATTAGACTGGACGGTTGTCAAGATACCCAGGGCAAGGCACTGGCCGGCGCTCGTTATTCTGCAACTCTTGTGCTTATGTCTCACCTCGGTTTCATACAAATTCTTAATAACCAAAATGTGTTTGGCTCTTGTTGAACCTGTACTCTTCATAATCATTTCCCTTTTTGAGAAACCCATCCAATAATCCCTACCAAACGGTATCAAAGCCAAGTTCTCCACGGTTATTATTCGAGGTGTTACCCACTGTGATTGGATTAGCTGGAGTTAGGCCTTTAGGATTTAGGGCTATGAAATTAATCAGGGTTTCTATAACTCCCTCCACTGGTTGGGTTATCATTTCCCTTTTTGAGAAACCCATCCAATAATCCCTACCAAACGGTATCAAAGCCAAGTTCTCCACGGTCGTCCGTCTAGCTAAGGTTATTATTCGAGGTGTCACACACTGTGATTGGATTAGCTGGAGTTAGGCCTTTAGGATTTAGGGCTATGAAATTAATCAGGGTTTCTATAACTCCCTCCACTGGTTGGGTTTATGGTTTAAAACAAAGCAGGATTTATATAGGACCCACCATGGTTGAGGTTAGGTTTTCAGACCGGGATAGGGTGTACACAGAAACCGAAAACAGGGCTCGCACCAGACTCAACGTGGTTGAGGTTAGGCATTTGTGCTGGGGAAAGTTGAACACCATACCTGAGACAGGTTGGGGTTAGGGTTAGGGTTGGGGTTAGGGCTGGGGTTAGGGCTAGGGTTAGGGCTGGGGCTAGGGTTGAGGTTAGGGCTGGGGCTAGGGTTGGGTTTAGGGCTGGGGTTAGGGTTAGGGCCAGGGCTGGGGTTAAGGTTGAGGTTAGGGTTGGGGTTAGGGTTAAGGTTAGGGTTGGGGTTAGGGTTGAGGTTAGGGTTGAGGTTAGGGCTGGGGTTAGGGCTGGGGTTAGGGTTAGGGCTGGGGTTAGGGTTAGGGCCAGGGTTGGGGTTAGGGCCAGGGTTGGGGTTAGGGTTGAGGTTAGGGTTGGGGCTAGAGCTGAGGCTAGGGTCGGGGCTAGGGTTGGGGTCAGGGTTGAGGTTAGGGTTAGGGATAAGGGATAGGGGCTAGGGTTGGGGTTAGGGATAAGGGCTGGATTTTAACCTCCCATGAAACCATAATTAGCCCCACAAAAAAGGTCCAAAAACAAGTATTTTTAAATTAAGTGAAAAATTATTATTACTGTAATGATTACAGCAGGGTATTAGTTTCTATTTCCATTCCCAGATTAGCTGGGGTTAGGGTTGAGGTTAGGGTTGGGGTTAGGGTTGAGGTTAGGGTTGGGGTTAGGGTTGAGGTTAGGGCTAGGATTGAGGTTAGGGTTGGGGTTAGGGTTGAGGTTAGGGTTGGGGTCAGGGTTGAGGTTAGGGATAGGGGCTAGGGTTGGGGTTAGGGATAGGGGCTAGGGTTGGGGTTAGGGATAAGGGCTGGATTTTAACCTCCCATGAAACCATAATTAGCCCCACAAAAAAGGTCCAAAAACAAATATTTTTAAATTAAGTGAAAAATTATTATTACTGTAATGATTACAGCAGGGTATTAGTTTCTATTTCCATTATCAGATTTATAGTGTCCCTGCTGTGATTTAGGGTAGGAACACCTCATCAGTAATGAACCTTGAGATCATAGGGTGTTTCGGCCATTATCACTAGACACCCTCACCCAAGGACGGCCCCTCCAGAGTTGATCAAGCTCCGGGGTGTGTTCCTCTATTTTAAATCCAATTCAATTGATCTCCTTCAATTCTTCTGTTATCCAAGTCCATTGTAAGCAATTGTACACTTAGTGAAAAAAACATCCATGTAATACCCCATTTGGAAATTGTATTTTAAATTTGTCCTATTTTATGTTTAAACTATGACATGTGAAGTTCATTGTCCAACAAGGTCCCATAAAAATCATTCCATGCTTTGATAGATTTTTGCCATTTTCTCCCGTTTCATTGTCATCTTGCTTTTTAGTGAAATGTCTCCCTCTATTGGTGACCTTTCGGGATTACCCCAGAGGCTAATGGAGTTTATGCAAGACCATCGACCTGCTTTTTTCAAACCCAGTCTTTAGTACCTGTTTTTCACTCCCAAGGGAGCTGAAATTGTCAGTCCGACCTTGTGTCCTGTCCAGAAGTTTTTACATCAAACATACGGCATTTCATTATATACCATTTAAGTGGTACCCATTATACCCCTTCTATGAAGTAAAGTATTATCTCCCTCCCTAACTGATTTTCATCCTCAGTTTTGTATATGTTTTATGCTCAGATGTATAAAAGGTACTCACCTTCAGCCGAGGGCAGTTGCCGTAGGATGAATCGTTCTCAATTGTAACTAATATGTTGCTACAGGAGCGATTATCACCAAAAGATGTCGCTAAAGAACAGAAGTTAGGTTTTAGGCAGGTGTAGGGCGAGCTAAGAGAGAGAGAGAGAGAGAGAGAGAGAGAGAGACAGAGAGACAGGGAGAGAGAGAGAGAGAGAGAGTGCGAGAGAGAGAAAGAGCGAGAGAGAGAGCAAGAGAGAGAGAGAGCAAGAGAGAGAGGGAGAAAGAGAGAGAGAGAGAGAGAGAGAGAGAAAAAAAGAGAGAGAGAGAGAGAAAAAAGTTATTACCAGAAAAAAGGAAGGAGGGAGGGAGAGAACGAGAGAAACAAAACGAGAAAAAATCAAAAAATAAATGGAGATCAAATTAGGGTAATGTACAGTGGATAAGAAGAGAAAGAGAGAAAAAGACAAAGGGAAAGGCCAAGAGAGAAAGGGAAAGAGAGAGAAGGGGAAAGAGAACGAAGGAAAGAAAGAGATAAGGCAAAAGTCAGAAAGAAAGAGAAAGTTGGAAAAGTACCAGTGCTACATTACACCGCAAAGCCCCTGGTATTCAAAACTGCATAAGAAATACACCAGAACAGACTGCATGTACTTACCAATCTGGATCAGGATGGTTTGTCCTAACCACCGAGACGAAAAATCCCCGGAGGTCATTCTTATCAGTACCATTTAAAATTACGGTGTCAAACTCTTATAATTTTTCTTCAAATAAACCCTCGGGTTTTAATCTCTAATATCACCTTTAGTTATTAAATCCAAATTCTCAGAATCCAATCCATTTATACCAACGATTTAAAGCCCTATTTTAAAACGGAATATGCAGTGTGTTCTGGGTAATTTCCACGAACTCCCCTCCAACTCCTCCCTAACCTGAGAACCCCAATTATGCAAATTTCTCCATATCAAACGGTTTGCCAATTAAGAAACGATTTGACCCTAATGTGATTTTCTTTCAACCATTTTGTTATTTCCAAATCAAAGTTCCTAAGAGAAACAAAATTTCCATGTTAATGTTTTATAATGACCAATAAATCAAATTCAATCATAATGTGATTTTCTTTCCATCAGAAATCCCTAACAATTCGAAGTTCTTTTAAGAGAACTATGAATTCCATATTGTGTAAAAATTACCTTATAATCACATACTTTCTTAAGGCCATTAAGACTTTCCAGTTTTATGGTTATTTGTCCATAAGTGTTACTTTTTATATTCATTTGGAGTCCATATATTGAACCCTACCGCCATCCAGTGGTCAACCTGAGAAATCGTTCAAATTAAACCAATCTCTCCTGCATACAGAAGGAGTCAGAAAACGAGTTAGTTAGAAGAAAATTCCAAAGGTTATTAATTAAATCCTTGAGTTCAAATTTATTTTAATGAGGAAGGAAGAGAGAGAGAGAAAAGAAAAATAGAAGAAATAGTGAGAAGCAGTGATGCCGGGGAGAAAGAAAAGAGAGAGAGTGTGTGTGTGTGTGTGTGTGTGCGTGTGGGGGGAAGAAAGAGTGGGAGGAAATGAATCTTTGAGAAGGAGAGGTTAGAGTCTCGGAGAGGGGTCTGTACGGACCGAGCCCTCCGTAGCCGGACCGGGCTGGCGACTCTAACCTCCCACTGACTCCCTCCTATTCTGAGGGAAGAACGGGAAGAAGAGTGAAAGTAGTCCAACATACCAATTTTTTTATTTTATTATTTTTATTATATACAAAAGTCATCAGGGATACAATGATTTATTTGTGTGAGGCTCACCTCTAGTTGATATTATAAAGAGTCCCCTATGTGAAAAAGATGTATCCTCCACCATCGGATTGCGCAATCCTAATAATCTGAATATTGACTTTAATATATCTCCCCCTACCTGTGTGTCAAGGCCAAAGTTTTAACTCAAAGTCTGAAGTTCGTGTGGTTTGTCCACCTTATTACAATCCGTGTTACTATTCCTGTATTAATTAAACTGCTTAGACCTTTGTTTCTCTTGAAAAAGAGGAGGTGTCAGAACCAGTCCTGTTTCACTCTGCTGAGGTCCCTATTAGTCCATCTTTTTGCGGCCTAATTTGACTCAACACGGGAAATCTCCCTCGGTCCGGACCCGGACAGGATTGACAGATTAACAGCTCTTAGCCGTAAGACCCTTAGTTTTTTCTACCGCCTACGTCATACAGTCCGTGTAGTGTTCCTCTAATGTCTGAATAGTCGAATGTGTCCATGTTTCGGAGTCTATTTTGGACTGGAGCTGTAGCGTTAGTTCGTTTTAAATGATGTTCAGCCTTGATATATTCCCTGTTTACATACATAATAACACGTACGTATAACAGTATATTTAAATTACATGGTGAGACACATACTGCTTTGACCGAGTCCGACCCTCCGAAGGCTCTGGCTGGGTTAGGTTTTTGGAAAGGGGTTAACTCCCGAGTACCTCCCGCCTCATCATTAGACTGGACGGTTGTCAAGATACCCAGGGCAAGGCACTGGCCGGCGCTCGTTATTCTGCAACTCTTGTGCTTATGTCTCACCTCGGTTTCATAAAAATTCTTAATAACCAAAATGTGTTTGGCTCTTGTTGAACCTGTACTCTTCATAATCATTTCCCTTTTTGAGAAACCCATCCAATAATCCCTACCAAACGGTATCAAAGCCAAGTTCTCCACGGTTATTATTCGAGGTGTTACCCACTGTGATTGGATTAGCTGGAGTTAGGCCTTTAGGATTTAGGGCTATGAAATTAATCAGGGTTTCTATAACTCCCTCCACTGGTTGGGTTATCATTTCCCTTTTTGAGAAACCCATCCAATAATCCCTACCAAACGGTATCAAAGCCAAGTTCTCCACGGTCGTCCGTCTAGCTAAGGTTATTATTCGAGGTGTCACACACTGTGATTGGATTAGCTGGAGTTAGGCCTTTAGGATTTAGGGCTATGAAATTAATCAGGGTTTCTATAACTCCCTCCACTGGTTGGGTTTATGGTTTAAAACAAAGCAGGATTTATATAGGACCCACCATGGTTGAGGTTAGGTTTTCAGACCGGGATAGGGTGTACACAGAAACCGAAAACAGGGCTCGCACCAGACTCAACGTGGTTGAGGTTAGGCATTTGTGCTGGGGAAAGTTGAACACCATACCTGAGACAGGTTGGGGTTAGGGTTAGGGTTGGGGTTAGGGCTGGGGTTAGGGCTAGGGTTAGGGCTGGGGCTAGGGTTGAGGTTAGGGCTGGGGCTAGGGTTGGGTTTAGGGCTGGGGTTAGGGTTAGGGCCAGGGCTGGGGTTAAGGTTAAGGTTAGGGTTGGGGTTAGGGTTGAGGTTAGGGCTGGGGTTAGGGTTAGGGCTGGGGTTAGGGTTAGGGCCAGGGTTGGGGTTAGGGCCAGGGTTGGGGTTAGGGTTGAGGTTAGGGTTGGGGTTAGGGTTGGGGCTAGGGCTGAGGCTAGGGTCGGGGCTAGGGTTGGGGTCAGGGTTGAGGTTAGGGTTAGGGTTAGGGTTAGGGTTAGGGTTAGGGTTAGGTTTTTGGAAAGGGGTTAACTCCCGAGTACCTCCCGCCTCATCATTAGACTGGACGGTTGTCAAGATACCCAGGGCAAGGCACTGGCCGGCGCTCGTTATTCTGCAACTCTTGTGCTTATGTCTCACCTCGGTTTCATACAAATTCTTAATAACCAAAATGTGTTTGGGTTAGGGTTAGGGTTAGGGTTAGGGTTAGGGTTAGGGTTAGGGTTAGGGGTTAGGGGTTAGGGTTAGGGTTAGGGTTAGGGTTAGGGTTAGGGTTAGGGTTAGGAAGAAGGGACTGAACCCTTCCCCTCGCAGGATAGGGGGAATATCCCCCCCTCCTGGAGCGGAAGGAAGGTGCACGGTCCTTCCATCCACGGCCTCTCTCAGGGCCATAGTCCCTGTCCTGTTGTACAGGTCGACGGCGTCCATAACGGACTACTGTCCACCCACCGTCCATTGTTTGTGTTTGTGTATCTGTTTGTGTTGTGCGTAAATGTATGTTGTGTGTGTGTGTCTAGGGTTTAATATGTATAATAACTCAATAATCAGACTTATTTACTATCATAGGAGTCGCCTTTGTTATATAAGTAATAAGCCCCCCCCACACATAAAACACACAATCCTTAAAAGAGAAATAAAATTATAATAAAAATAATTTTTTTGAAAAATTTGAAAATTTAAACAAAAATATCAATTTGTAATCAAAATATCAATAATAGTGTGCCAAAACGACGTTTCGGCTCATCCAGAGCCTTCTTCAGGTAAATGGCACAATGAAAATGCAATTAAGCTCTTCCTGGCGAGAGATGTTGTCTCTGCAACGACCAAACTCCAACTGAGCAGCAGCTGTGAGTCTGCATCATTTAAACTTGAAACCAGCCCGCCCCCAACTCAAATTGAACCCGCCCACTCCATGTACAATGAAAAAGCAAACCTCATGAAATAACCTTGTAAATATCCAACCCTATTAGTTTATACACTTATGTACACTTAATATTTAACTTTAAAGTACATATATATCCCCACAAATGTACTGTACATATTTACAACTCTTTAATTATGTATACATTATATTTTAATCGTATTAACCTATTTTAACATCATGAATTAACTGTCCATTTTAACATCCCACTAATTATGCACCTATGATAATTTCATCTTGTTTAACACCATGAAATTGTGTTATTACCGTGTAATACAACACATATATGTCTAAATACAACATTAACCCCATATACAGTTTTCATACTTGCTGTATACATGTAATTCACATCCCGTTAGGGTTGGGGGTTAGGGTTGGGGTTAGGGTTGGGGTTAGGGTTAGGGGGTTGGGGTTAGGGTTAGGGGTTGGGGTTGGGGTTAGGGTTAGGGGTTGGGGTTGGGGTTGGGGTTAGGGTTAGGGGGTTGGGGTTAGGGTTAGGGGGTTAGGGTTAGGGGGTTGGGGTTAGGGGGTTAGGGTTAGGGGGTTGGGGTTAGGGGGTTGGGGTTAGGGTTATGGTTAGGGGTTGGGGTTGGGGTTAGGGTTAGGGGGTTGGGGTTAGGGTTAGGGTTAGGGTTAGGGTTAGTGGGTTAGGGTTAGGGTTAGGGTTAGGGTTAGTGGGTTAGGGTTAGTGGGTTAGGGTTAGGGTTAGGGTTAGGGTTAGGGTTAGGGTTAGGGTTAGGGTTAGGGTTAGGTTTTTGGAAAGGGGTTAACTCCCGAGTACCTCCCGCCTCATCATTAGACTGGACGGTTGTCAAGGTACCCTAGGGCAAGGCACTGGCCGGCGCTCGTTATTCTGCAACTCTTGTGCTTATGTCTCACCTCGGTTTCATAAAAATTCTTAATAACCAAAATGTGTTTGGCTCTTGTTGAACCTGTACTCTTCATAATCATTTCCCTTTTTGAGAAACCCATCCAATAATCCCTACCAAACGGTATCAAAGCCAAGTTCTCCACGGTTATTATTCGAGGTGTTACCCACTGTGATTGGATTAGCTGGAGTTAGGCCTTTAGGATTTAGGGCTATGAAATTAATCAGGGTTTCTATAACTCCCTCCACTGGTTGGGTTATCATTTCCCTTTTTGAGAAACCCATCCAATAATCCCTACCAAACGGTATCAAAGCCAAGTTCTCCACGGTCGTCCGTCTAGCTAAGGTTATTATTCGAGGTGTCACACACTGTGATTGGATTAGCTGGAGTTAGGCCTTTAGGATTTAGGGCTATGAAATTAATCAGGGTTTCTATAACTCCCTCCACTGGTTGGGTTTATTGTTTAGACCAAAGCAGGATTTATATAGGACCCACCATGGTTGAGGTTAGGTTTTCAGACCGGGATAGGGTGTACACAGAAACCGAAAACAGGGCTCGCACCAGACTCAACGTGGTTGAGGTTAGGCATTTGTGCTGGGGAAAGTTGAACACCATACCTGAGACAGGTTGGGGTTAGGGTTAGGGTTGGGGTTAGGGCTAGGGTTAGGGCTGGGGCTAGGGTTGAGGTTAGGGCTGGGGCTAGGGTTGGGGTTAGGGCCAGGGCTGGGGTTAAGGTTGAGGTTAGGGTTGGGGTTAGGGTTAAGGTTAGGGTTGAGGTTAGGGTTGAGGTTAGGGTTGGGGCTAGGGCTGGGGCTAGGGTTGAGGTTAGGGCTGGGGTTAGGGCCAGGGCTGGGGTTAAGGTTGAGGTTAGGGTTGAGGTTAGGGCTGGGGTTAGGGTTGGGGTTAGGGCTGGGGTTAGGGTTGGGGTTAGGGCTGGGGTTAGGGTTAGGGCTGGGGTTAGGGTTGGGGTTAGGGCTGGGGTTAGGGTTAGGGCTGGGGTTAGGGTTAGGGCCAGGGTTGGGGCTAGGGCTGAGGCTAGGGTCGGGGCTAGGGTTGGGGTCAGGGTTGAGGTTAGGGTTAGGGATAAGGGATAGGGGCTAGGGTTGGGGTTAGGGATAAGGGCTGGATTTTAACCTCCCATGAAACCATAATTAGCCCCACAAAAAAGGTCCAAAAACAAGTATTTTTAAATTAAGTGAAAAATTATTATTACTGTAATGATTACAGCAGGGTATTAGTTTCTATTTCCATTCCCAGATTAGCTGGGGTTAGGGTTGAGGTTAGGGTTGGGGTTAGGGTTGAGGTTAGGGTTGGGGTTAGGGTTGAGGTTAGGGCTAGGGTTAGGGTTGAGGTTAGGGTTAGGGGCTAGGGTTGGGGTTAGGGATAAGAGCTGGATTTTAACCTCCCATGAAACCATAATTAGCCCCACAAAAAAGGTCCAAAAACAAATATTTTTAAATTAAGTGAAAAATTATTAATACTGTAATGATTACAGCAGGGTATTAGTTTCTATTTCCATTATCAGATTTATAGTGTCCCTGCTGTGATTTAGGGTAGGAACACATCATCAGTAATGAACCTTGAGATCATAGGGTGTTTCGGCCATTATCACTAGACACCCTCACCCAAGGACGGCCCCGCCAGAGTTGATCAAGCTCCGGGGTGTGTTCCTCTATTTTAAATCCAATTCAATTGATCTCCTTCAATTCTTCTGTTATCCAAGTCCATTGTAAGCAATTGTACACTTAGTGAAAAAAACATCCATGTAATAGCCCATTTGGAAATTGTATTTTAAATTTGTCCTATTTTATGTTTAAACTATGACATGTGAAGTTCATTGTCCAACAAGGTCCCATAAAAATCATTCCATGCTTTGATAGATTTTTGCCATTTTCTCCCGTTTCATTGTCATCTTGCTTTTTAGTGAAATGTCTCCCTCTATTGGTGACCTTTCGGGATTACCCCAGAGGCTAATGGAGTTTATGCAAGACCATCGACCTGCTTTTTTCAAACCCAGTCTTTAGTACCTGTTTTTCACTCCCAAGGGAGCTGAAATTGTCAGTCCGACCTTGTGTCCTGTCCAGAAGTTTTTACATCAAACATACGGTATTTCATTATATACCATTTAAGTGGTACCCATTATACACCTTCTATGAAGTAAAGTATTACCTCCCTCCCTAACTGATTTTCATCCTCAGTTTTGTATATGTTTTATGCTCAGATGTATAAAAGGTACTCACCTTCAGCCGAGGGCAGTTGCCGTAGGATGAATCGTTCTCAATTGTAACTAGTATGTTGCTACAGGAGCGATTATCCCCAAAAGATGTCGCTAAAGAACATAAGTTAGGTTTTAGGCAGGTGTAGGGCCAGCTAAGAGAGAGAGCGAGAGAGAGAGAGAGAGAGAGAGAGAAAGAGCAAGAGAGAGAGAGAGAGCAAGAGAGAGAGGGAGAAAGAGAGAGAGAGGGAGAAAGAGAGAGAGAAAGAGAGAGAGAGAAAGAGAGAGAGAAAAAACAAGAGAGAGAACAAAGTTATTACCAGAAAAAAGGAGAGAACGAGAGAAACAAAACGAGAAAAAATCAAAAAATAAATGGAGATCAAATTAGGGTAATGTACAGTGGATAAGAAGAGAAAGAGAGAAAAAAAGACAAAGGGAAAGGCCAAGAGAGAAAGGGAAAGAGAACGAAGGAAAGAAAGAGATAAGGCAAAAGTCAGAAAGAAAGAGAAAAGAAGAAAGAGTAAGTTGGAAAAGTACCAGTGCTACATACACCGCAAAGCCCCTGGTATTCAAAACTGCATAAGAAATACACCAGAACAAACTGCATGTACTTACCAATCTGGATCAGGATGGTTTGTCCTAACCACCGAGACGACAAATCCCTGGAGGTCATTCTTATCAGTACCATTTAAAATTACGGTGTCAAACTCTTATAATCTTTCTTCAAATAAACCCTCGGGTTTTAATCTCTAATATCATCTTTAGTTATTAAATCCAAATTCTCAGAATCCCATCCATTTATACCAACGATTTAAAGCCTTATTTTAAAACGGAATATGCAGTGTGTTCTGGGTAATTTCCACGAACTCCCCTCTAACTCCTCCCTAACCTGAGAGCCCCAATTATGCAAATTTCTCCATATCAAACGGTTTGCCAATTAAGAAACGATTTGACCCTAATGTGATTTTCTTTCCACCATTTTGTTATTTCCAAATCAAAGTTCCTAAGAGAAACAAAATTTCCATGTTAATGTTTTATAATGACCAATAAATCAAATTCCATCATAATGTGATTTTCTTTCCATCAGAAATCCCTAACAATTCGTAGTTCTTTTAAGAGAACTATGAATTCCATATTGTATAAAAATTACCTTATAATCACATACTTTCTAAAGGCCATTAAGACTTTCCAGTTTTATGGCTATTTGTCCATAAGTGTTACTTTTTATATTCATTTGGAGTCCATATATTGAACCCTACCGCCATCCAGTGGTCAACCTGAGAAATCGTTCAAATTAAACCAATCTCTCCAGCCTACAGAAGGAGTCAAAAAACGAGTTAGTTAGAAGAAAATTCCAAAGTTTATTAATTAAATCCTTGAGTACAAATTTATTTTAATGAGGAAGGAAGAGAGAGAGAGAAAAAAGAAAAATAGAAGAAATAGTGAGAAACAGTGATGCCGGGGAGAAAGAAAAGAGAGAGTGTGTGTGTGTGTGTGTGTGTGTGCGTGTGGGGGGAAGAAAGAGTGGGAGGAAATGAATCTTTGAGAAGGAGAGGTTAGAGTCTCGGAGAGGGGTCTGTACGGACCGAGCCCTCCGTAGCCGGACCGGGCTGGCGACTCCAACCTCCCACTGACTCCCTCCTATTCTGAGGGAAGAATGGGAAGAAGAGTGAAAGTAGTTGAACATGAACATTTTTCTATTGTGTATAAAAGATATCAGGGAATGACATATTTGTGAGGCTACCCTTTAGTTGATATTATAAAGAGTCAATTATGTGAACAAGATCCCGTTCACATTTCTTGAAAAAGCTTGATGTTTGCATACATAATAACACGTACACATAACAGTATATTTAAATTACATGGTGAGACACATACTGCTTTGACCGAGTCCGACCCTCCGAAGGCTCTGGCTGGGTTAGGTTTTTGGAAAGGGGTTAACTCCCGAGTACCTCCCGCCTCATCATTAGACTGGACGGTTGTCAAGGTACCCTAGGGCAAGGCACTGGCCGGCGCTCGTTATTCTGCAACTCTTGTGCTTATGTCTCACCTCGGTTTCATAAAAATTCTTAATAACCAAAATGTGTTTGGCTCTTGTTGAACCTGTACTCTTCATAATCATTTCCCTTTTTGAGAAACCCATCCAATAATCCCTACCAAACGGTATCAAAGCCAAGTTCTCCACGGTTATTATTCGAGGTGTTACCCACTGTGATTGGATTAGCTGGAGTTAGGCCTTTAGGATTTAGGGCTATGAAATTAATCAGGGTTTCTATAACTCCCTCCACTGGTTGGGTTATCATTTCCCTTTTTGAGAAACCCATCCAATAATCCCTACCAAACGGTATCAAAGCCAAGTTCTCCACGGTCGTCCGTCTAGCTAAGGTTATTATTCGAGGTGTCACACACTGTGATTGGATTAGCTGGAGTTAGGCCTTTAGGATTTAGGGCTATGAAATTAATCAGGGTTTCTATAACTCCCTCCACTGGTTGGGTTTATTGTTTAGACCAAAGCAGGATTTATATAGGACCCACCATGGTTGAGGTTAGGTTTTCAGACCGGGATAGGGTGTACACAGAAACCGAAAACAGGGCTCGCACCAGACTCAACGTGGTTGAGGTTAGGCATTTGTGCTGGGGAAAGTTGAACACCATACCTGAGACAGGTTGGGGTTAGGGTTAGGGTTGGGGTTAGGGCTAGGGTTAGGGCTGGGGCTAGGGTTGAGGTTAGGGCTGGGGCTAGGGTTGGGGTTAGGGCCAGGGCTGGGGTTAAGGTTGAGGTTAGGGTTGGGGTTAGGGTTAAGGTTAGGGTTGAGGTTAGGGTTGAGGTTAGGGTTGGGGCTAGGGCTGGGGCTAGGGTTGAGGTTAGGGCTGGGGTTAGGGCCAGGGCTGGGGTTAAGGTTGAGGTTAGGGTTGAGGTTAGGGCTGGGGTTAGGGTTGGGGTTAGGGCTGGGGTTAGGGTTGGGGTTAGGGCTGGGGTTAGGGTTAGGGCTGGGGTTAGGGTTGGGGTTAGGGCTGGGGCTGGGGTTAGGGTTAGGGCCAGGGTTGGGGCTAGGGCTGAGGCTAGGGTCGGGGCTAGGGTTGGGGTCAGGGTTGAGGTTAGGGTTAGGGATAAGGGATAGGGGCTAGGGTTGGGGTTAGGGATAAGGGCTGGATTTTAACCTCCCATGAAACCATAATTAGCCCCACAAAAAAGGTCCAAAAACAAGTATTTTTAAATTAAGTGAAAAATTATTATTACTGTAATGATTACAGCAGGGTATTAGTTTCTATTTCCATTCCCAGATTAGCTGGGGTTAGGGTTGAGGTTAGGGTTGGGGTTAGGGTTGAGGTTAGGGTTGGGGTTAGGGTTGAGGTTAGGGCTAGGGTTAGGGTTGAGGTTAGGGTTAGGGGCTAGGGTTGGGGTTAGGGATAAGAGCTGGATTTTAACCTCCCATGAAACCATAATTAGCCCCACAAAAAAGGTCCAAAAACAAATATTTTTAAATTAAGTGAAAAATTATTAATACTGTAATGATTACAGCAGGGTATTAGTTTCTATTTCCATTATCAGATTTATAGTGTCCCTGCTGTGATTTAGGGTAGGAACACATCATCAGTAATGAACCTTGAGATCATAGGGTGTTTCGGCCATTATCACTAGACACCCTCACCCAAGGACGGCCCCGCCAGAGTTGATCAAGCTCCGGGGTGTGTTCCTCTATTTTAAATCCAATTCAATTGATCTCCTTCAATTCTTCTGTTATCCAAGTCCATTGTAAGCAATTGTACACTTAGTGAAAAAAACATCCATGTAATAGCCCATTTGGAAATTGTATTTTAAATTTGTCCTATTTTATGTTTAAACTATGACATGTGAAGTTCATTGTCCAACAAGGTCCCATAAAAATCATTCCATGCTTTGATAGATTTTTGCCATTTTCTCCCGTTTCATTGTCATCTTGCTTTTTAGTGAAATGTCTCCCTCTATTGGTGACCTTTCGGGATTACCCCAGAGGCTAATGGAGTTTATGCAAGACCATCGACCTGCTTTTTTCAAACCCAGTCTTTAGTACCTGTTTTTCACTCCCAAGGGAGCTGAAATTGTCAGTCCGACCTTGTGTCCTGTCCAGAAGTTTTTACATCAAACATACGGTATTTCATTATATACCATTTAAGTGGTACCCATTATACACCTTCTATGAAGTAAAGTATTACCTCCCTCCCTAACTGATTTTCATCCTCAGTTTTGTATATGTTTTATGCTCAGATGTATAAAAGGTACTCACCTTCAGCCGAGGGCAGTTGCCGTAGGATGAATCGTTCTCAATTGTAACTAGTATGTTGCTACAGGAGCGATTATCCCCAAAAGATGTCGCTAAAGAACATAAGTTAGGTTTTAGGCAGGTGTAGGGCCAGCTAAGAGAGAGAGAGAGAGAGAGAGAGAGAGAGAGAGAGAAAGAGCAAGAGAGAGAGAGAGAGCAAGAGAGAGAGGGAGAAAGAGAGAGAGAGGGAGAAAGAGAGAGAGAAAGAGAGAGAGAGAAAGAGAGAGAGAAAAAACAAGAGAGAGAACAAAGTTATTACCAGAAAAAAGGAGAGAACGAGAGAAACAAAACGAGAAAAAATCAAAAAATAAATGGAGATCAAATTAGGGTAATGTACAGTGGATAAGAAGAGAAAGAGAGAAAAAAAGACAAAGGGAAAGGCCAAGAGAGAAAGGGAAAGAGAACGAAGGAAAGAAAGAGATAAGGCAAAAGTCAGAAAGAAAGAGAAAAGAAGAAAGAGTAAGTTGGAAAAGTACCAGTGCTACATACACCGCAAAGCCCCTGGTATTCAAAACTGCATAAGAAATACACCAGAACAAACTGCATGTACTTACCAATCTGGATCAGGATGGTTTGTCCTAACCACCGAGACGACAAATCCCTGGAGGTCATTCTTATCAGTACCATTTAAAATTACGGTGTCAAACTCTTATAATCTTTCTTCAAATAAACCCTCGGGTTTTAATCTCTAATATCATCTTTAGTTATTAAATCCAAATTCTCAGAATCCCATCCATTTATACCAACGATTTAAAGCCTTATTTTAAAACGGAATATGCAGTGTGTTCTGGGTAATTTCCACGAACTCCCCTCTAACTCCTCCCTAACCTGAGAGCCCCAATTATGCAAATTTCTCCATATCAAACGGTTTGCCAATTAAGAAACGATTTGACCCTAATGTGATTTTCTTTCCACCATTTTGTTATTTCCAAATCAAAGTTCCTAAGAGAAACAAAATTTCCATGTTAATGTTTTATAATGACCAATAAATCAAATTCCATCATAATGTGATTTTCTTTCCATCAGAAATCCCTAACAATTCGTAGTTCTTTTAAGAGAACTATGAATTCCATATTGTATAAAAATTACCTTATAATCACATACTTTCTAAAGGCCATTAAGACTTTCCAGTTTTATGGCTATTTGTCCATAAGTGTTACTTTTTATATTCATTTGGAGTCCATATATTGAACCCTACCGCCATCCAGTGGTCAACCTGAGAAATCGTTCAAATTAAACCAATCTCCAGCCTACAGAAGGAGTCAAAAAACGAGTTAGTTAGAAGAAAATTCCAAAGTTTATTAATTAAATCCTTGAGTACAAATTTATTTTAATGAGGAAGGAAGAGAGAGAGAGAAAAAAGAAAAATAGAAGAAATAGTGAGAAACAGTGATGCCGGGGAGAAAGAAAAGAGAGAGTGTGTGTGTGTGTGTGTGTGTGTGCGTGTGGGGGGAAGAAAGAGTGGGAGGAAATGAATCTTTGAGAAGGAGAGGTTAGAGTCTCGGAGAGGGGTCTGTACGGACCGAGCCCTCCGTAGCCGGACCGGGCTGGCGACTCCAACCTCCCACTGACTCCCTCCTATTCTGAGGGAAGAATGGGAAGAAGAGTGAAAGTAGTTGAACATGAACATTTTTCTATTGTGTATAAAAGATATCAGGGAATGACATATTTGTGAGGCTACCCTTTAGTTGATATTATAAAGAGTCAATTATGTGAACAAGATCCCGTTCACATTTCTTGAAAAAGCTTGATGTTTGCATACATAATAACACGTACACATAACAGTATATTTAAATTACATGGTGAGACACATACTGCTTTGACCGAGTCCGACCCTCCGAAGGCTCTGGCTGGGTTAGGTTTTTGGAAAGGGGTTAACTCCCGAGTACCTCCCGCCTCATCATTAGACTGGACGGTTGTCAAGGTACCCTAGGGCAAGGCACTGGCCGGCGCTCGTTATTCTGCAACTCTTGTGCTTATGTCTCACCTCGGTTTCATAAAAATTCTTAATAACCAAAATGTGTTTGGCTCTTGTTGAACCTGTACTCTTCATAATCATTTCCCTTTTTGAGAAACCCATCCAATAATCCCTACCAAACGGTATCAAAGCCAAGTTCTCCACGGTTATTATTCGAGGTGTTACCCACTGTGATTGGATTAGCTGGAGTTAGGCCTTTAGGATTTAGGGCTATGAAATTAATCAGGGTTTCTATAACTCCCTCCACTGGTTGGGTTATCATTTCCCTTTTTGAGAAACCCATCCAATAATCCCTACCAAACGGTATCAAAGCCAAGTTCTCCACGGTCGTCCGTCTAGCTAAGGTTATTATTCGAGGTGTCACACACTGTGATTGGATTAGCTGGAGTTAGGCCTTTAGGATTTAGGGCTATGAAATTAATCAGGGTTTCTATAACTCCCTCCACTGGTTGGGTTTATTGTTTAGACCAAAGCAGGATTTATATAGGACCCACCATGGTTGAGGTTAGGTTTTCAGACCGGGATAGGGTGTACACAGAAACCGAAAACAGGGCTCGCACCAGACTCAACGTGGTTGAGGTTAGGCATTTGTGCTGGGGAAAGTTGAACACCATACCTGAGACAGGTTGGGGTTAGGGTTAGGGTTGGGGTTAGGGCTAGGGTTAGGGCTGGGGCTAGGGTTGAGGTTAGGGCTGGGGCTAGGGTTGGGGTTAGGGCCAGGGCTGGGGTTAAGGTTGAGGTTAGGGTTGGGGTTAGGGTTAAGGTTAGGGTTGAGGTTAGGGTTGAGGTTAGGGTTGGGGCTAGGGCTGGGGCTAGGGTTGAGGTTAGGGCTGGGGTTAGGGCCAGGGCTGGGGTTAAGGTTGAGGTTAGGGTTGAGGTTAGGGCTGGGGTTAGGGTTGGGGTTAGGGCTGGGGTTAGGGTTGGGGTTAGGGCTGGGGTTAGGGTTAGGGCTGGGGTTAGGGTTGGGGTTAGGGCTGGGGTTAGGGTTAGGGCTGGGGTTAGGGTTAGGGCCAGGGTTGGGGCTAGGGTTAGGGATAAGGGATAGGGTTAGGGTTAGGGTTAGGGTTAGGGTTAGGGTTAGGGTTAGGTTTTTGGAAAGGGGTTAACTCCCGAGTACCTCCCGCCTCATCATTAGACTGGACGGTTGTCAAGGTACCCTAGGGCAAGGCACTGGCCGGCGCTCGTTATTCTGCAACTCTTGTGCTTATGTCTCACCTCGGTTTCATAAAAATTCTTAATAACCAAAATGTGTTTGGCTCTTGTTGAACCTGTACTCTTCATAATCATTTCCCTTTTTGAGAAACCCATCCAATAATCCCTACCAAACGGTATCAAAGCCAAGTTCTCCACGGTTATTATTCGAGGTGTTACCCACTGTGATTGGATTAGCTGGAGTTAGGCCTTTAGGATTTAGGGCTATGAAATTAATCAGGGTTTCTATAACTCCCTCCACTGGTTGGGTTATCATTTCCCTTTTTGAGAAACCCATCCAATAATCCCTACCAAACGGTATCAAAGCCAAGTTCTCCACGGTCGTCCGTCTAGCTAAGGTTATTATTCGAGGTGTCACACACTGTGATTGGATTAGCTGGAGTTAGGCCTTTAGGATTTAGGGCTATGAAATTAATCAGGGTTTCTATAACTCCCTCCACTGGTTGGGTTTATTGTTTAGACCAAAGCAGGATTTATATAGGACCCACCATGGTTGAGGTTAGGTTTTCAGACCGGGATAGGGTGTACACAGAAACCGAAAACAGGGCTCGCACCAGACTCAACGTGGTTGAGGTTAGGCATTTGTGCTGGGGAAAGTTGAACACCATACCTGAGACAGGTTGGGGTTAGGGTTAGGGTTGGGGTTAGGGCTAGGGTTAGGGCTGGGGCTAGGGTTGAGGTTAGGGCTGGGGCTAGGGTTGGGGTTAGGGCCAGGGCTGGGGTTAAGGTTGAGGTTAGGGTTGGGGTTAGGGTTAAGGTTAGGGTTGAGGTTAGGGTTGAGGTTAGGGTTGGGGCTAGGGCTGGGGCTAGGGTTGAGGTTAGGGCTGGGGTTAGGGCCAGGGCTGGGGTTAAGGTTGAGGTTAGGGTTGAGGTTAGGGCTGGGGTTAGGGTTGGGGTTAGGGCTGGGGTTAGGGTTGGGGTTAGGGCTGGGGTTAGGGTTAGGGCTGGGGTTAGGGTTGGGGTTAGGGTTAGGGCTGGGGTTAGGGTTAGGGCCAGGGTTGGGGCTAGGGCTGAGGCTAGGGTCGGGGCTAGGGTTGGGGTCAGGGTTGAGGTTAGGGTTAGGGATAAGGGATAGGGGCTAGGGTTGGGGTTAGGGATAAGGGCTGGATTTTAACCTCCCATGAAACCATAATTAGCCCCACAAAAAAGGTCCAAAAACAAGTATTTTTAAATTAAGTGAAAAATTATTATTACTGTAATGATTACAGCAGGGTATTAGTTTCTATTTCCATTCCCAGATTAGCTGGGGTTAGGGTTGAGGTTAGGGTTGGGGTTAGGGTTGAGGTTAGGGTTGGGGTTAGGGTTGAGGTTAGGGCTAGGGTTAGGGTTGAGGTTAGGGTTAGGGGCTAGGGTTGGGGTTAGGGATAAGAGCTGGATTTTAACCTCCCATGAAACCATAATTAGCCCCACAAAAAAGGTCCAAAAACAAATATTTTTAAATTAAGTGAAAAATTATTAATACTGTAATGATTACAGCAGGGTATTAGTTTCTATTTCCATTATCAGATTTATAGTGTCCCTGCTGTGATTTAGGGTAGGAACACATCATCAGTAATGAACCTTGAGATCATAGGGTGTTTCGGCCATTATCACTAGACACCCTCACCCAAGGACGGCCCCGCCAGAGTTGATCAAGCTCCGGGGTGTGTTCCTCTATTTTAAATCCAATTCAATTGATCTCCTTCAATTCTTCTGTTATCCAAGTCCATTGTAAGCAATTGTACACTTAGTGAAAAAAACATCCATGTAATAGCCCATTTGGAAATTGTATTTTAAATTTGTCCTATTTTATGTTTAAACTATGACATGTGAAGTTCATTGTCCAACAAGGTCCCATAAAAATCATTCCATGCTTTGATAGATTTTTGCCATTTTCTCCCGTTTCATTGTCATCTTGCTTTTTAGTGAAATGTCTCCCTCTATTGGTGACCTTTCGGGATTACCCCAGAGGCTAATGGAGTTTATGCAAGACCATCGACCTGCTTTTTTCAAACCCAGTCTTTAGTACCTGTTTTTCACTCCCAAGGGAGCTGAAATTGTCAGTCCGACCTTGTGTCCTGTCCAGAAGTTTTTACATCAAACATACGGTATTTCATTATATACCATTTAAGTGGTACCCATTATACACCTTCTATGAAGTAAAGTATTACCTCCCTCCCTAACTGATTTTCATCCTCAGTTTTGTATATGTTTTATGCTCAGATGTATAAAAGGTACTCACCTTCAGCCGAGGGCAGTTGCCGTAGGATGAATCGTTCTCAATTGTAACTAGTATGTTGCTACAGGAGCGATTATCCCCAAAAGATGTCGCTAAAGAACATAAGTTAGGTTTTAGGCAGGTGTAGGGCCAGCTAAGAGAGAGAGAGAGAGAGAGAGAGAGAGAAAGAGCAAGAGAGAGAGAGAGAGCAAGAGAGAGAGGGAGAAAGAGAGAGAGAGGGAGAAAGAGAGAGAGAAAGAGAGAGAGAGAAAGAGAGAGAGAAAAAACAAGAGAGAGAACAAAGTTATTACCAGAAAAAAGGAGAGAACGAGAGAAACAAAACGAGAAAAAATCAAAAAATAAATGGAGATCAAATTAGGGTAATGTACAGTGGATAAGAAGAGAAAGAGAGAAAAAAAGACAAAGGGAAAGGCCAAGAGAGAAAGGGAAAGAGAACGAAGGAAAGAAAGAGATAAGGCAAAAGTCAGAAAGAAAGAGAAAAGAAGAAAGAGTAAGTTGGAAAAGTACCAGTGCTACATACACCACAAAGCCCCTGGTATTCAAAACTGCATAAGAAATACACCAGAACAAACTGCATGTACTTACCAATCTGGATCAGGATGGTTTGTCCTAACCACCGAGACGACAAATCCCTGGAGGTCATTCTTATCAGTACCATTTAAAATTACGGTGTCAAACTCTTATAATCTTTCTTCAAATAAACCCTCGGGTTTTAATCTCTAATATCATCTTTAGTTATTAAATCCAAATTCTCAGAATCCCATCCATTTATACCAACGATTTAAAGCCTTATTTTAAAACGGAATATGCAGTGTGTTCTGGGTAATTTCCACGAACTCCCCTCTAACTCCTCCCTAACCTGAGAGCCCCAATTATGCAAATTTCTCCATATCAAACGGTTTGCCAATTAAGAAACGATTTGACCCTAATGTGATTTTCTTTCCACCATTTTGTTATTTCCAAATCAAAGTTCCTAAGAGAAACAAAATTTCCATGTTAATGTTTTATAATGACCAATAAATCAAATTCCATCATAATGTGATTTTCTTTCCATCAGAAATCCCTAACAATTCGTAGTTCTTTTAAGAGAACTATGAATTCCATATTGTATAAAAATTACCTTATAATCACATACTTTCTAAAGGCCATTAAGACTTTCCAGTTTTATGGCTATTTGTCCATAAGTGTTACTTTTTATATTCATTTGGAGTCCATATATTGAACCCTACCGCCATCCAGTGGTCAACCTGAGAAATCGTTCAAATTAAACCAATCTCTCCAGCCTACAGAAGGAGTCAAAAAACGAGTTAGTTAGAAGAAAATTCCAAAGTTTATTAATTAAATCCTTGAGTACAAATTTATTTTAATGAGGAAGGAAGAGAGAGAGAGAAAAAAGAAAAATAGAAGAAATAGTGAGAAACAGTGATGCCGGGGAGAAAGAAAAGAGAGAGTGTGTGTGTGTGTGTGTGTGTGTGCGTGTGGGGGGAAGAAAGAGTGGGAGGAAATGAATCTTTGAGAAGGAGAGGTTAGAGTCTCGGAGAGGGGTCTGTACGGACCGAGCCCTCCGTAGCCGGACCGGGCTGGCGACTCCAACCTCCCACTGACTCCCTCCTATTCTGAGGGAAGAATGGGAAGAAGAGTGAAAGTAGTTGAACATGAACATTTTTCTATTGTGTATAAAAGATATCAGGGAATGACATATTTGTGAGGCTACCCTTTAGTTGATATTATAAAGAGTCAATTATGTGAACAAGATCCCGTTCACATTTCTTGAAAAAGCTTGATGTTTGCATACATAATAACACGTACACATAACAGTATATTTAAATTACATGGTGAGACACATACTGCTTTGACCGAGTCCGACCCTCCGAAGGCTCTGGCTGGGTTAGGTTTTTGGAAAGGGGTTAACTCCCGAGTACCTCCCGCCTCATCATTAGACTGGACGGTTGTCAAGGTACCCTAGGGCAAGGCACTGGCCGGCGCTCGTTATTCTGCAACTCTTGTGCTTATGTCTCACCTCGGTTTCATAAAAATTCTTAATAACCAAAATGTGTTTGGCTCTTGTTGAACCTGTACTCTTCATAATCATTTCCCTTTTTGAGAAACCCATCCAATAATCCCTACCAAACGGTATCAAAGCCAAGTTCTCCACGGTTATTATTCGAGGTGTTACCCACTGTGATTGGATTAGCTGGAGTTAGGCCTTTAGGATTTAGGGCTATGAAATTAATCAGGGTTTCTATAACTCCCTCCACTGGTTGGGTTATCATTTCCCTTTTTGAGAAACCCATCCAATAATCCCTACCAAACGGTATCAAAGCCAAGTTCTCCACGGTCGTCCGTCTAGCTAAGGTTATTATTCGAGGTGTCACACACTGTGATTGGATTAGCTGGAGTTAGGCCTTTAGGATTTAGGGCTATGAAATTAATCAGGGTTTCTATAACTCCCTCCACTGGTTGGGTTTATTGTTTAGACCAAAGCAGGATTTATATAGGACCCACCATGGTTGAGGTTAGGTTTTCAGACCGGGATAGGGTGTACACAGAAACCGAAAACAGGGCTCGCACCAGACTCAACGTGGTTGAGGTTAGGCATTTGTGCTGGGGAAAGTTGAACACCATACCTGAGACAGGTTGGGGTTAGGGTTAGGGTTGGGGTTAGGGCTAGGGTTAGGGCTGGGGCTAGGGTTGAGGTTAGGGCTGGGGCTAGGGTTGGGGTTAGGGCCAGGGCTGGGGTTAAGGTTGAGGTTAGGGTTGGGGTTAGGGTTAAGGTTAGGGTTGAGGTTAGGGTTGAGGTTAGGGTTGGGGCTAGGGCTGGGGCTAGGGTTGAGGTTAGGGCTGGGGTTAGGGCCAGGGCTGGGGTTAAGGTTGAGGTTAGGGTTGAGGTTAGGGCTGGGGTTAGGGTTGGGGTTAGGGCTGGGGTTAGGGTTGGGGTTAGGGCTGGGGTTAGGGTTAGGGCTGGGGTTAGGGTTGGGGTTAGGGCTGGGGTTAGGGTTAGGGCTAGGGTTAGGGTTAGGGTTAGGGTTAGGGTTAGGGTTAGGGTTAGGGTTAGGGTTAGGGTTAGGGTTAGGGTTAGGGTTAGGGTTAGGGTTAGGGGTTAGGGTTAGGGTTAGGGTTAGGGTTAGGGTTAGGGTTAGGGTTAGGGTTAGGGTTAGGGTTAGGGTTAGGGGTTAGGGTTAGGGTTAGGGTTAGGGTTAGGGTTAGGGTTAGGGTTAGGGTTAGGGTTAGGGTTAGGGGTTAGGGTTAGGGTTAGGGTTAGGGTTAGGGTTAGGGTTAGGGTTAGGGTTAGGGTTAGGGTTAGGGTTAGGGTTAGGGTTAGGGTTAGGGGTTAGGGGTTAGGGTTAGGGTTAGGGTTAGGGTTAGGGTTAGGGTTAGGGTTAGGGTTAGGGTTAGGGTTAGGGTTA
>NW_028233699.1:602500-604533 GCF_054856555.1 Leptonotus elevatus
GGGTTAGGGTTAGGGTTAGGGTTAGGGTTAGGGTTAGGGTTAGGGTTAGGGTTAGGGTTAGGGTTAGGGTTAGGGTTAGGGTTAGGGTTAGGGTTAGGGTTAGGGTTAGGGTTAGGGTTAGGGTTAGGGTTAGGGTTAGGGTTAGGGTTAGGGTTAGGGTTAGGGTTAGGGTTAGGGTTAGGGTTAGGGTTAGGGTTAGGGTTAGGGTTAGGGTTAGGGTTAGGGTTAGGGTTAGGGTTAGGGTTAGGGTTAGGGTTAGGGTTAGGGTTAGGGTTAGGGTTAGGGTTAGGGTTAGGGTTAGGGTTAGGGTTAGGGTTAGGGTTAGGGTTAGGGTTAGGGTTAGGGTTAGGGTTAGGGTTAGGGTTAGGGTTAGGGTTAGGGTTAGGGTTAGGGTTAGGGTTAGGGTTAGGGTTAGGGTTAGGGTTAGGGTTAGGGTTAGGGTTAGGGTTAGGGTTAGGGTTAGGGTTAGGGTTAGGGTTAGGGTTAGGGTTAGGGTTAGGGTTAGGGTTAGGGTTAGGGTTAGGGTTAGGGTTAGGGTTAGGGTTAGGGTTAGGGTTAGGGTTAGGGTTAGGGTTAGGGTTAGGGTTAGGGTTAGGGTTAGGGTTAGGGTTAGGGTTAGGGTTAGGGTTAGGGTTAGGGTTAGGGTTAGGGTTAGGGTTAGGGTTAGGGTTAGGGTTAGGGTTAGGGTTAGGGTTAGGGTTAGGGTTAGGGTTAGGGTTAGGGTTAGGGTTAGGGTTAGGGTTAGGGTTAGGGTTAGGGTTAGGGTTAGGGTTAGGGTTAGGGTTAGGGTTAGGGTTAGGGTTAGGGTTAGGGTTAGGGTTAGGGTTAGGGTTAGGGTCTAGGGTTAGGGTTAGGGTTAGGGTTAGGGTTAGGGTTAGGGTTAGGGTTAGGGTTAGGGTTAGGGTTAGGGTTAGGGTTAGGGTTAGGGTTAGGGTTAGGGTTAGGGTTAGGGTTAGGGTTAGGGTTAGGGTTAGGGTTAGGGTTAGGGTTAGGGTTAGGGTTAGGGTTAGGGTTAGGGTTAGGGTTAGGGTTAGGGTTAGGGTTAGGGTTAGGGTTAGGGTTAGGGTTAGGGTTAGGGTTAGGGTTAGGGTTAGGGTTAGGGTTAGGGTTAGGGTTAGGGTTAGGGTTAGGGTTAGGGTTAGGGTTAGGGTTAGGGTTAGGGTTAGGGTTAGGGTTAGGGTTAGGGTTAGGGTTAGGGTTAGGGTTAGGGTTAGGGTTAGGGTTAGGGTTAGGGTTAGGGTTAGGGTTAGGGTTAGGGTTAGGGTTAGGGTTAGGGTTAGGGTTAGGGTTAGGGTTAGGGTTAGGGTTAGGGTTAGGGTTAGGGTTAGGGTTAGGGTTAGGGTTAGGGTTAGGGTTAGGGTTAGGGTTAGGGTTAGGGTTAGGGTTAGGGTTAGGGTTAGGGTTAGGGTTAGGGTTAGGGTTAGGGTTAGGGTTAGGGTTAGGGTTAGGGTTAGGGTTAGGGTTAGGGTTAGGGTTAGGGTTAGGGTTAGGGTTAGGGTTAGGGTTAGGGTTAGGGTTAGGGTTAGGGTTAGGGTTAGGGTTAGGGTTAGGGTTAGGGTTAGGGTTAGGGTTAGGGTTAGGGTTAGGGTTAGGGTTAGGGTTAGGGTTAGGGTTAGGGTTAGGGTTAGGGTTAGGGTTAGGGTTAGGGTTAGGGTTAGGGTTAGGGTTAGGGTTAGGGTTAGGGTTAGGGTTAGGGTTAGGGTTAGGGTTAGGGTTAGGGTTAGGGTTAGGGTTAGGGTTAGGGTTAGGGTTAGGGTTAGGGTTAGGGTTAGGGTTAGGGTTAGGGTTAGGGTTAGGGTTAGGGTTAGGGTTAGGGTTAGGGTTAGGGTTAGGGTTAGGGTTAGGGTTAGGGTTAGGGTTAGGGTTAGGGTTAGGGTTAGGGTTAGGGTTAGGGTTAGGGTTAGGGTTAGGGTTAGGGTTAGGGTTAGGGTTAGGGTTAGGGTTAGGGTTAGGGTTAGGGTTAGGGTTAGGGTTAGGGTTAGGGTTAGGGTTAGGGTTAGGGTTAGGGTTAGGGTTAGGGTTAGGGTTAGGGT